>NC_056745.1:213379255-213399255 GCF_019279795.1 Protopterus annectens
ATATATATATATATATATATACACATACATATGCATATATATATATATATATATATATATATATATATATATATATATATATACATATATATATATATACATACATATATATATATATATATATATATATATATATATATATATATATATATATATATATATATATATATACACACACACACACACGCATATATATATATATATATATATATATATATATATACATACATATATATATATATATATATATATATATATATATATATATATATATATATATATATATATATACACACACACACACACACACACACACACACATATATATATATATACATATATATATATATATATATATATATATATATATATATATATATATATATATATACATACACACACACATACATATACATTATATATATACATACATATATATACATATATATAAAATATACACAGATATACATTTTATATATATATATATATATATATATATATATATATATATATATATATATATATATATATATATATATATATATATATATATATATATATGTATATGTATATATATATATATATATATATATATATATATATATATATATACACACACACACACACACATATACATATATACACATTAGGGCGGCCACGGTGGGGCAGCGGCTAGCATTGCCGCCTCACAGCAAGAGGTTCTCTGATTCGATTCTCGGCTGGGGTGCCTTCTGTGCAGAGTCTGCACGTCCTCCCTGTGGTTGCGTGGGTTCCCTCCGGCTGCTCCGGTTTCTTGCCATATCCCAAAGACATGGAGTAGGTGGATTGGACACTCTAAATTGGCCCTAGGTGTGCGTGTGCCTCCTGTGGAAGGTTGGGCGCTGGGCACGCAACTCGACACCGTAAAACTCCACTGCCAATCATGAGTGGACAGATGATCCGCTGTGGGGACCCCTAACTGGGAAAAGCCGAAAGAAGAAGAAGAAGAAGAAACATATACTAAAGAGTTCTTATAGAGTTCAGTTGCACTACATTTATGTTTATAGCTAAACATTTGTTTTACTAATGAGAGTCTCACTCATTGGTTCTTACTGTTATTAGAACAGCCTCTTTTACTGAAGTTATATATACTGTAAAATGTATTTCACTTTCTGATGAAGTCCAGTTATTAAATGGATGAAAGCGTTAACACAGGCTCCAATTTGTGTTATTCTGCATATTATTTAGTTTGCTTTTATTTAATTTGCTTAGAATTAAGTGAAGTATTTTGTATATAGTTTTATTTTTTTCACAAAGAACAGAGTTCGTTGCTTATAATATAATATTTCTCATTACATTAATGTCGGACGTTTCACATAAAGAGCGTGGCTCTTGTAGCCAATTAGTGATTTCTCACCACTTTCACTACCATCGAATCTACTATCTTTTATTAATATGGAAGAGCAGTCAAGAGATGCTACCAACAGTTTATTCAACAGTCCTGATAACCACCATGCCGAGAACCAAGAGGAATCACGGACAAATAGCGGGAATCCATCTAGAGGTTTGAATCAGGAGCTAAATACTTCAGCTTCTCAGAATGATGTGCAAGCACAGCAACAAATGGATTTTAATAGCAGACCTAACTTCAGTACTGCTTCTCAGCAGCAACAGGTACAGTTTCAAGATCAGTCAAACAATTCTAATAACCCTAATGTTTGCAGTTTGCATATTACCAATGAACATTTGAACTTTCTGAACTTGGACAATGTATCTAATCCATTTACAGAATTGAATGGGCAAGACACTTCAGATAACACTAGTAATATGCAGTCATCAAATATCACCAATTTAAAGCAACTACTGTTTAAATTAGAAAGACTGCTTATCAATTTCAAAAATGTACAATATGATAACTTTTATATTTATCAAGCTGCCTTGATAAGAATATTGTAGCACTTAGATTTTGGATCACCAAATTTACGAATAACTTGTCCAGAGATACAGCATTATATAAGGAATTAGTAGCTCTATACAACACGATGGGTTTACTTGTCATTAGATCACTTATAGATTATAATAACCTGAAACTGTCAGAGATTAATGATGTTGTTGTTTGTCTTTCGGCTTTTCCCAGTTATGGGTCGCCACAGCGGAACTCCGGTCTGCTAATGATTGGCAGTAGATTTTTACGGTGCCGAGTTTCCAGCTCGACGCCCAACCTTCAACGAAGGCACGCCCATTCACGCATGTCTTTTGGAACACCACTCGACCGCGGGGAGGACATGCAGACTCCACACAGAAGGCACTCCCTGCACTCCAGCCGAGAATCGAATGGGAGAACCTCTTGCTGTGAGGCAACAACGCTACCGCTGCACCACCATGGATTCAAACTTTCAGAGATTAATAAATAAATGACTTGCACAACACAGTTGTTAATCATCCACTTTTAGACACGTTATTACATGTTTATAATGAGATTCAGCCAAGAATTACATGCCATGTGGCCACTATAGTACACAGAAAAAAGTAAAAACTTCAAAGAGACATTTTGCATTATCAAAATGAGAGGGCCTATCCACTTAAATCTGATGGCAAACATAGATTTAGTTTCAGGAATTTTTCTGCAGACAACAGGCAAGTTGTTGAAGGCTTTACTAATAAGTATGTTAGTTCTTCTCAGCAAAGGCCCATTTTTTCAGAAACTAGGCGTGGAGTTCCAACAGACTTTCAGTCTAATTCCCGCCCAAATGTTCAAATTCCTCAGTCTGTTCCGCATTCTACAGCAATAAACAGACAGCCTCAACCAAGTACTGTATATCCCCAGCATAGTACTGTAAATCTTCAAGCTCCTTCTATTTCTTCTGATGTGTCTGCTAATGAACCGATTAATACTTTTCCTACTACTATATCTGCTAGTCAAGGACATACACTTGTACAATTATTCAATCAAGACTTGGTACAGACTTCTAATTCTGTGCAAGCTCAAAAACAAGTATTTCCTTCTCGGATTTATTCTCCATCACCTGTAAGTGAATTATCACAGTCTGACATAACCCCGGATCTGACTGATAATGGGAACACTCCTTTTTTAGTACAGAACAATGTTTTTCCTTCTTCCACAGCCAGGAAAACAAGAGGAAGAGTGATTTCTTACAAAGGCAAGGGATCTGGGCTACGTAAGAGATCAATACATGCTTCGTGCTTCAGGGAACAATGTGAACAGAAAGAACATGGGAACAACACCTTCTATGAATGGAAGAAGAGCAGGGAAAGGAAGACCACAAACGAGCACATCCATTCGTAGAACACTAACACGAACAGGACACCTTCTTCAACTTCTGAGGTTTTTAACCTCACTGACAGGACTTTCTCTGATCACACAATTAATGTTTTAAAGAAAGGTTTTGCATTCATCCCAGCTCATAGAGCAGACATTGCTTCTCTACTGTTAGATCTCAGACTTTATGTTAGAAAGCTGAATTTAAAACTGTTGTTTAATAAAGACAGAACTGACTTAGATGATGAAGTAAGTTTAGATGAATATGAAAGCTCTTCTCATTTACCTACTAAGAAAAGTTTATTCAACCCCCCATTGTGCAACACATTACACATATTCCTGAAGTTATGTGAAAAAGATTTAAGGAAACTAGTTTCAGATAGCTGTCATCATAAGTGGTTTAACTTAACCTTGGATCAATTATTAGCTCTTAAAACATTACACTCTGACAGGTCCCTAAGAATTATGAGGGCTGATAAAGGTTCAGGGGTAGTCTTAATGGAGCAAGATAAATATGTTCATCACTTACAGAATGACCTGAATAATAGTGAATTTTACACTTCAGTTTCTATGAATGATGTGAATAAGGCATTTTTGAAGATAGACAGAACAATTGCTTCTTTAGTTAAGAGTAAAAGCATCTCTGAGGAAGAAGCTAAATTTATGACAGTTAGTGCACCTCACTTAGGAAGGTTCTTCGGCATCCCAAAAATACATAAAAATCAAAAAGAACCTCCATTTAGACACATAATTTCAAACAAGAAGACAAAGACAGAGGGCATAGCAGAATTTTTAGACATAATACTTAATCCCATTGTGCAACATTCACCATTCTGCTTAAGAGACTCATGGGATTTCCTAAATTTACTTTTTAAAAACCCACCTACCCACAAGAATATTATTTTAGTAACACGATGTAGAAGCACTTTATACGAATATCCCGCATACAGAAGGCATTCAATTTCTAAAATTATACCTTTCACAGCACACTACCTTCACTCCAGAAAAAATAGACACAGTTTGTACATTAATCTCTTTAGTACTTGAAGGGAATTTCTTTCATTTTAATGACAATATTTTCCAACAGATTAAGGGAGTAGCAATGGGGTCCAAGGTGGCACCGGCTTTTGCTAATTTAGTTTTAGCGAAATGGAAAACTAACACTCACACAGTTACAAGGTTTCAAATTAGTAAAATTATACAGAAGATACATAGATGATTTGTTTTTTGTATGGGAAGGTGACGAGATTTCCTTATTTAACTTTATCACTAAGATTTCTGATAGCATCCCTTTCCTGACATTTAAGTTATCCTCTCATGGGAACAGTGTTAATTTTCTAGTCACTAGCATTTCGTTTGATACTAACACTTTCTCTTGGTCATCCACAGTTTTTAGAAAGGAAACCTTTAGGAACAACTATCTCCATTTCTCAAGTATGCATCCATATTTTATCTAAAGGAATTTAGCTAGGGGACAGCTCATACGACTTTCCAGATTAGTTAGCGACAATAAAGTTTTCCTACATGAATGTGAAATATTTAAGAATTTTCTTATAGAAAGGGGTTATCCTACTACATTGTTAGACAGTTTAATTACTGAAGTTTAAGCTTAAAGAAGTACCAGATTCCCCCCTATGAATGTGAAATATTTAAGAATTTTCTTATAGAAAGGGGTTATCCTACTAGATTGTTAGACAGTTTAATTACTGAAGTTTATGCTTAAAAAAGTTCCAGATTCCCCCCTATTCTACTACATGGGTTTATTCCTAATTCAGCACATTCGGATAACCTGTTCACTTTTAATAGTCAGAACCTTTCTACCAGTCAGTTTAATAGTACAGGGCACCTCCTTCAGCCTCCTCCATTCCTCATTCTGTATTGTTAGACACCCCTTCTCACTGCATATCCACAGGTGCTAGAGACACTTCAGGTTTGGATAGGCATGCAAGCTTGCCAGTTCCCATGTGCAGAGATTCCACTTACATTAAAAGAATAATACTTAGTAACTGGGATGTCTTGACATCTAGCCAGGAGGTTTCAGATAAACTAGGTCAATTGTTATTAAACTCACCTAACATTATAAAGGAACCTGGTATGTTTTCATGTAAAAAATGTGCTGTATGTACTTCCATTTATGAAGGAGATTCATATAGATTTAAACACAGTAACTTTAAAGTGTCTTTTAAACAATACTATGATTGTAATACAGTTTTTATTGTCTATGCAGCAATCTGTTCTACATGTTCTTCATTTTATATAGGTAAAACAATCCGCAAATTGTCCACTAGAATAAAAGAACACCAGGGGTGGCCCGTGCTATTGGACTGCTGGACTGCAGCCCCCTCAACAAAAAAAAAAAAAGAAAAAAAAAATTTTAAAAATTCGCGGACTTCGCGCATGCGCAGTAGTCCAGACTACTGCGAGTCTACTGCGCATGCTCCAGGCAGTCCGGCAGTCCAGGTAGGGAAACATAGGAGATGTCTGTGCACTTTTAAAGTGCACAGACTCGCTGGGAAAACACGTCGGGGCCGGACTGCAACAGCAGCAGTCAGTCTCTCTCGTCGGGACTGTGGATTAGGGTTTGGATCGCGGGAATCTTGCGGGACTGTGGATTATTGCGCGGGCATTTGGATTACATTATGGAGAATGGGCAGCAAGGACAGGTAAGTGTGTTAATTATTGTTTAGAATGGTAGGGAAGTGTGTGAATGAATGTATGCCTATTTGAATGGACTGGTGTGTGTGTATTGTTTAGAATGTGTGTGTGTGTGTGTGTGTGTGTGTGTGTGTGTGTGTGTGTGTGTGTGTGTGTGTGTGTGTGTGTGTGTGTGCGTGTGTGTGTGTGTGTGTGTGTGTCTGTGTGTGTGTCGGATTGCAGATGTATGCCTCATATCTGATCTGATCTGTTCCTCATAATATCTGTGGTTTGTAAATGTTGCAATGCTTGATATTTGATGGTGTAGTAGTAGCATTGTTGCCTCACAGCTGCAGGTTCTCAGGTTTGATTCTTGGCTGGGGTTCCTTCTTTGTTGGGTCGTTTGCTTGATATTGGCTGGGGTTCCTTCTTTGTTGGGTCGTTTGCTTGATATTTGATGGTGTAGTAGTAGCATTGTTGCCTCACAGCTGCAGGTTCTCAGGTTTGATTTTTGGCTAGGGTTCCTTCTTTGTGGGGTCTGTATCTTCTCCCTGTGTTTGTGTGGGTTTGCTTTTGTGTCCTCCCATGTTACGAAGACATGTCTGCATTATTTCTTCCTGGGCCTCTGTTGAAAATTGTTTTTTTGTTCCAAGTCAGACTGTCCTGATTAACAAATGTTAAATAAAATTGACAGGCATTTGAATTTCAGACTTCAGGTTTCTGAATGTTTAATTTCTTACATATTGGATGGTGCAGTGGCAGTATTGTTGCCTCATAGCTACAGGATTTGTGCTTTGATTCTTGGCTGTGGTGCCTTCTTTGTGGAGTCTCTATCTTATCTCTGTGTTTGTGTGGATTTGCTCTGGTATCCTGCCATTTTACAAAGACGTGTCTACAGTATTTCTCCCTGGGCCTCTGCTGAAAATTGTTTTTGTTCCATCAGAAGTAAAATTGACAGGCATTTGAATTTCAGACTTCATAGTCTTCGGAAAATACATAGTAAAACAACTTTTTATTCTAGCAATAAATATATAGTAACACAACCTTTTATTATAGCAATTTTTTAAGTTTATAAGATGACTATTTTAAAATTTTCCTTATTTTTGGGACTGTAATACCCTGTTAGTGGCCTTTTCCAGGTTTTTTGTGCTAAGGTTGAGAGCTATGGCAAGAACTGAATTCACTGAATATGTTTGAGGGCTGTATTCCCTCATTACTGGGTTTCTCCAGGTGTTTTGTGCTAAGAGGTTGACAGCTATGGTGAGAACTGAATTAATTAAATGATAGCCATTTAAGTTTCAGTCTTCCTCTCGTTCACAAAACAGCTGATTTGGCGTAGTGGTATGTTGCTCTTGACTGTTTTGCACAGGAACCTTGTCTGTAAAATGTACGATAGTAACACAGCATTTTTCTTTCGCAAAGCATGTGATTTGGCATAGTGGTATGTTCTGACTCTTTTTTGCACAGGGACTTTGGCAGTAAAATGTATGGTGGTACCGTGGTAACACATCATTTTATTCTAGCAGCTTTCCAAGATTATACAAGCAATGTTTAATGTGTCCCTGGTTTTTGCCTTTTTGACCCACCCCAATAAATTTTACTTTTTCCAGACTTCAAATGCTGCCAAGTTGAGATGCAGTTGAGTATTGAGCAGATTTTACAAGGAGCTGAGAGCTGCAGGGGAAGAGAAGTTTAGTGCTAATAGCACAACAGGGTGTGTGCTTGCTTTTGATGCAGAAGGTTGTTGGTTCTACTCCCATAAGGGGTGAATGGTGAAAGTTAAGATACTAATTATGAGCCTGTTATCAGTTTGCCATCCATTTCCTATTGCAATATTACTAGCTTATTTTTAATGTAATTTAGGCAATTTATTCCACAGGGGCATCAGACACTTTATTGTTCGATGAAACCATGAAATGTAAAGGTGATTGCTAGCACCAACCTCTTCATTACAGATTTATTTAACGTGGAATTATTTAGATGACTTTTTTACTACTTCAGAGATTGTGCATATTTACTGATAATGGTGGACTGTAGAATTGTGCATATTTACTGATAATAGTGGACTGTAGAAGTTTGAGTAGACTTTTATGATGGAAATGTTCTGAATTGGACAGTTTTGTTTCATTGTTTACTGGAAAAATGTTCAAAGCAATAGGAAGGTGTATCAAAGAGCACATGTATGCTTCATATGCAAGGGGCCTATGATTTGAAAACAGCCCAGAATTAATTTTTATCTGCCACGAGTAAAATGTATTTTCTTTGAATGTGGATTTTAATGTTGTTTCAGTGAATGTGAGTTTCAAGGGCAGAGAAGGTTTAATGCCAAGTTTGTTATGTCTTAGTGTTTGTGCTGTAAAATGCAAAAATAAAACTTTCAAATGAAGTTCAAATCATCATAGAAGTAAATCAGTATGCACATTAGTGTTTATGGTAAATGGAGTGAAATAGCAAATTAATGGATCATTGGAATGGCTGCAAGGAGGTTCCATTCGACCAGGGTTTTGTGAGGGGGAAGGGCAGCAAACTTAGACAGCCCCAACTGAACCATACCTCCCAACTGTCCAGATTTTCAAAGAATGAATAGATGTTTTGCTTCTTATTTTTGATTTGTTCCTCATAAAAACTTGTGGTTTTCTGGCAAATCATTTAGGAATTAAGTCACTAAATAATGACACACCTAGTTTCAGACTTCATAACCTTCAGAAAAATGCATGCTAAAGTAAGACCTGTTCTATCAACTGTCCCAGTTTATAGAAGAGCATTTTTTAGTACTGTTTATATGTTCCCCCAATATATCTGGCCTTGTCCAGATTTATTGCATTAACAGGTTGAGAGGTACATGCAAATAAATTGCTTTATAGAATTAGGCATAGCCAAACCTCTGAACTGTCCCTGATTTTGACTCAAAATGTTGCTCTTCCCTAATGATCCCTCCGCAAAATAGCAATTTTGGAAGAAAACATGGAGGGTTTATAATTAAGAAATAACTGTAATAATCAGATTACTTTTATTTCAGAAATGCATGTAGATTATTTTATTTTGTCAGCTGCTCAAGTTAGCAGTACTAATATTAAAGTGCCCCTTCTTTGACAGGTTCCCAGCTGTATTGTGTTGCTATTTTATATTTTTACATCACATTTTTTGGTCCATTTTTCATAATATTGTGTTTTTTTGGCAAATTAGTGACAAATAATTAAAGACTGAAGTTAGAAAATAATGACAGACATTTGAGTTTCAGATTTCATACCATTCAGAAAATTCATACTAATGCAAGACCTCTATTAGCTTTCTAAGGTTATAAGAGCGATATTTAAAAAATTGTCCTTATATTTGGGCCTTTGTCCCATTTCTTTGCATGGCTTTGTCCAGATTTCTTGCTCTGAGGTTGAGAGGTATGACAAATGTGTCAGGGCCATCACAAGTCAGCCAGAGACATTTCAAACTGTGACATACTTGTTACACCCCACTCCCCCATGTAGTGACTCTGGATGTGTCGAAGCAAGGCAAGGAGTAGTTATGCAGTGTAAATGTGCAGAGAATCCCACCCATCCAAGGTAGACACAAGTACTAGAGTGGCTTTTCATCTGTCCTTGATTTTTGCAGAATGGTCTGGTTTCTGTCATATTTTTTGTACTGTTGATTTATGCTTATTACTCAAAGTGTATGCTGCTCTGTGTTTAAGTAGCAATACTTTAATGACCATCAGGTAAGCTTGGCTGAGATTGCAAGATGCAAGTAAGCTTTAATAAGCATACTGTTAAAGAATTGCCAACATTGAAAGCCTTTCTGTTGCCATGTAGAGAATACTTAACTAGATAATGTATAAGCCTTGAGTATTGAAATGCATATGCCAGTATTTGTAATAAAGGACAGAATTACATTATTTTAAGAGTCTCATTACACTTGGAGACTTACAGTCATCTCTGCAGGCTTTAACCATAAACCGAATGCCAATCGTGTGGTCTATAACCTGTACAGTAATTCTTTTAAGCAATGTATCTTGAGCTTATTTCTTGTTTGCTTTTTATTTTTTACTTTGATCATGTTTTCCCCATGAAACAAGTAGTTGTTAGGCAGCAGGTCTTTTTTTGGATAAGGAACATTTTTACAAGTGGGGGCATCAGAGATTTCTACTTTCAGCATGTTACTTTAATAAAGCTGAATATAAATTATAATTAGAACTGCAGTGCAAGAAGTGGTTTGAGTTGAGTGCTGCTTGTTTTTCTTATACTTGATTTTGACTGGCATTCCATTAATGTATTTAAAAAAAGTAATTTATTTCTTCATGCCTCACAACCTTTTTTGTTTCCATCTAGATATTAAGCTGTCATGCAGCCAATGCATTGAAATATTTTTATTCTTCTACACTTCATTTTGTCTTGATTAGACTCTCATGACAACTGTTTGGCACCCAATGCAGTATATTTAGTTTTTGTGGTTTGCTACTACAGGTGTTTGTGTGTGTGGTAGGGAATACCTCAGGCTTGAATCCTGTACCTTGTATGCAGGTTTTAAATACCTTAATTCCCTACCCACCACCATTTGTGAAAAAAAACTGCAGATTTTTGCCTCATGTTTGATCTGATCTGTTCCTCATAATATCTGTGGTTTGTAAATGTTGTAATGCTTGATATTTGATGGGGCACTTGTAGCATTGTTGCCTCACAGCTGCAGGTTCTCAAGTTTGCTTCTTGGCTGGGGTGCCTTCTTTGTGGGGTCTTTATCTTCTCCCTGTGTTTGTGTGGGTTTGCTTTTGTGTCCTCCCATGTTACAAAGACATGTCTGCATTATTTCTTCCTGGGCCTCTGCTGAATTTTTTTTGTTCCAAGTCAGACTGTCCTGATTAACAAATGTTAAATAAAATTGACAGGCATTTGAATTTCAGACTTCAGGTTTCTGAATGTTTAAGTCTTTGCATATTGCCTCACAGCTATAGGTTTTCTGGTTTGATTCTTGGCTGGGGTGCCTTATGTGTGGAGTCTGCATCTCCTCCCTGTGTTTGTGTGGATTTGCTCTGGTGCCCTGTCATTTTACAAAGACGTGTCTGCAGTATTTCTCCCTGGGTCTCTGCTGAAAATTGTTTTTATTCTGTCAGCAGTAAAATTGACAGGCATTTGAATTTCAGACTTCATGTTCTTCAGAAAATACATAGTAACACAACCTTTTATTCTAGCAATTTTCTAAGTTTATAAGATGAATATTTGAAATTTGTCCCTATTTTTGGGACTGCATTCCCTCATTATTGGCTTCGTCCAGGTCTTTTGTGCTAAGGTTGACAGCTATGGCAAGAACTGAATTCACTGAATGTTTGAGGGCTGTATTCCCTCATTACTGGGTTTGTCCAGGTGTTTTGTACTAAGAGGTTGACAGTTATGGTGAGAACTGAATTCACTAAATGATAGCCATTTAAGTTTCAGTCTTCCTCTTTTACAAAGCAGCTGATTTGGCGTAGTGGTATGTTGCTCTGTTTTGCACAGGGAGCTTGGCAGTAAAATGTATGGTTCTAGCAACTTTCCAAGATTATACGAGCAATGTTTGTGTCCCTGGTTTTTGGGCTTTTGACCCCCCCCCAATACATTTTGGCTTTTTCCAGTTTTCCTGTGCTGCAAAGTTGAGTATTGAGTAGATTTTACAAGGAGCTGAGAGCTGCAGGCGAACAGAAGTTTAGTGCTGCTTAAGTGAAGTTGGTTTGCCTTGTTAATAGCACAACAAGTTGTGTACTTGTCTTTGATGCAGAAGGCTGTGGGTTCTACTCCCACAAGGGGTGGATGCTGCTGTACTGAGAATGTTCTCCTTGGTGAAGATACTAACTATGAGTTCGTTATCAGTTTACCATCCATTTCCACTTGCAATATTACTAGCTTATCATTTTTTTTAATGTAATATAGGCAATTTATTCCTGAGGGGCAAAAGGCACTTTATTTTTCGATGAAACCATGAAATATAAAGGTGTTTGCTAGCAGCAACCTCTTCATTAGTTACAGATTTCTTTAATGTGGAATTATTTAGATGACTTTTACTTCTTCAGAGATAGTGCATATTTACTGATAATGGACTGTAGAATAGTGCATATTTACTGATAATGGACTGTAGAATTGTGCATATTTACAGATAATGGACTGTAGAATTGTGCATATTTACTGATAATGGTGGACTGTAGAATTGTGCATATTTACTGATAATGGTGGACTGCGGAAGTCTGAGTAGACTTTTATGATAAATGTTCTGAACTGGGCAGTTTTGTCATTATGGGTGCATGCATTTTGCTTCATTGTTTACTAGAAAAATGTTCAAAACAAATTTAAAACGCCCTCTAACAACTGTAATATATTGTACAAGGAATATAATTTAGTACAATGAGGAAGGTGTATCAAAGAGCACATGTATGTTTCATATGCAAGGGGCCTATGATTTGAAAACAGCCCCAAATTAATCTTTATCTGCCACTGGCAAAATGTATTTTCTTTGAATGTGGGTTTCAATGCTGTTTCAATGAATGTGAGTTTCAAGAGCAGAGAAGTTTTAATGCTAAGTTTTCATTGTGAGACTGCATTGCTTTGTTTAGTAGATGACTTAGTGTTTGTGCTGTAAAATACAAAATAAAACTTTCAAATGAAGTCCAACTCATCATAGAAGTAAAGCAGTATGCACATTAGTGTTTATGGTAAATGGAGTGAAATAGCCAAGTAATGGTTCATAGGAATGGCTGCAGAGGCTCTTTAACCGTGATTTTGTCAGGGGGGAAGGGCAGCAAACTCAGACAGGCCCAGCTGAACTATACCTCCCAACTGTCCAGATTTTCAAAGAATGAATAGATTTTTGCTTCTTATTTTTGGTTTGTTCTTCATAAAATTTGTAGTTTTCTGGCAAATCATTTAGAAATTAAGTCACTAAATAATGATACACTGAGTTTCAGACTTCATAACCTTCAGAAAAATGCATGCTAAAGTAAGAACTGTTATTCTATCAACTGTCTCAATTTATACAAGAGCAATTTTTAGTACTGTTTATATGTTCCCCAGTATATTTGGCCTTGTTCAGATTTACTGCATTAACAGGTTGAGAGGTACATGCAAATAAATTGCTTTATAGAATTAGGCGTAGCCAACCTCTCAACTGTCTCCAATTTTGGCTTAAAATGTTGCTCTTTAATAATCCCTCCGCAAAATAGCAATTTTGGAAGAAAACATGGAGGGTTTACAATTAAGAAATAACTGTAATAATCAAAGTTATAGATTACTAGAAATGCATGTAGATTCTTTTATTTTGTCAGCTGCTCAAGTTAGCAGTACTAATATTAAAGTGTCCCTTCTTTGACAGGTTCCCAGCTGTATTGTGTGGCTATTTTATATTTTTGCATCACATTTGGTCCATTTTTCATAAAATTGTGTTTTTGGCAAATTAGTGACAAATCACTAAAGACGGAAGTTAGAAAATAATGGCAGACATTTGAGTTTCAGATTTTATACCCTTCAGAAAAGTCATACTAATGCAAGACCTATTCTATTATCTTTCTAAGTTTATTAGAGCAATATTTAAAAATTGTCCTTATTTGTGGGCATTTGTCCCACTTCTGTGTATGGCTTTGTCCAGATTTCTTGCTCTGAGGTTGAGAGGTATGACATGTGTCAGGGCCATCACAGTCAGCCAGAGACATTTCAAATTGTGACATACTTGTTGCACCCCACTCCATCATGTACTGACTCTGGATGTGTCCAAGCAAGGCAAGGAGTAGTTATGCAGTGTAAATGTGCAGTGTGCCCCCCATCCAAGGTAGACACAAGTACTACAGTGGCTTTTCATCTGTCCTTGATTTTGCAGAAAGGTCTGGTTTCTGTCATATTTTTGTACTGTTGATTTATGCTTATTACTCAAAGTGCCTGTTGCTCTGTGTTTAAGTAGCAATGCTTTAATGACCATAATGTAAGCTTGTCTGAGATCATAAGATGCAAGTAAGCTTTAATAAGCATACTGTTAAAGAATTGCCAACATTGAAAGCCTTTCTGTTGTTGCCATGCAGAGAATACTTGACTAGATAATGTATAAGCCTTGGGTATTAAAGGACAGAATTCCATTATTTTAAAAAGCTCATTACACTTGTTGGAGACTTCCAGTCATCTCTACAGACTTTACCCGTAAACTAAACAGAATGCCAATCATGTGTGGTCCATAACCTGTACAGTAATCCTTTAAGCAATGTATCTTGAGCTTGTTTCTTGTTTGCTTTTCATTTTTTTACTTACATGTTTTCCCCATGAAACAAGTAGATAGTTGTCAGGCAGCAGGTCTTTTTTGGATAAGAAACATTTTTACAAGTGGGGGCATCACAGAGATTTCTACTTTCAGCATATTACTTGGTACTTTAATAAAGCTGAATATAAATTATAATTAGAACTGCAGTGCAAGGAGAAGTGGTTTGAGTTGAGTGCTTCTGGTTTTGCTTGTACTTGATTTTTGACTGGCATTCCAGTAATGTATTTAAAAAGTAATTTATTTTTTCATGCCTCACAACCTTTTGTTTCCATCTAGATATTAAGTAAGCTGTCATGCAGCCAATGCATTGAAATATTTTTATTCTTGTACACTTATTTTTGTCTTGATTGGACTCTCATAATGATGGTTTGCCATGCCACCCAGGGGAGTGTATTTAATTAAAGTTAGTTTTTGTGGTTTTGAGCATAGCTCCTCCCCTTTCTGGTTGGCCACACCCCTTCCCATTGACCCCACCCATTCAGCTGGCTCCTGCAGCCCCCCTTTGATTTGAAGTCACCAGCCGCCACTGAAGAACACTGTGCAGCTATTACAAATATGGATGATAGAAATGTATTAGCTAAGCACAGTACAACATGCATGAATTTTGTAAGCTTTAAATTCATTGTCTTAGAGGAAGTTCCACAGTTTTTTGGGGACACCAGTACTTTGCTTGAAGTGAAGGAATTGCTTTGGCAGTTGAAATTAAATGCAGACAGTCCCCCAGGCCTTAATGAAAATATTAATATTGTGTGCATTGAAATGGGGAAGATGATTTGTGCTTATACAATAACAAGTAGAGTACTTATTCTCTAACTAGCCTAAAGAGTACATATAGAGTTCAGTTGCACTACATTTATGTTTATAGCTAAGCATTTGTTTTACTAATGAGAGTCTCACTCATTGGTTCTTACTGTTATTAGAACAGCCTCTTTTACTGAAGTTATATATACTGTAAAATGTATTTCACTTTCTGATGAAGTCCAGTTATTAAATGAATAAAAGCACTAACACAGGCTCCAGTGTGTGTTATTTTGCATATTATTTAGTTCGCTTTTATTTAGTTCGTTTAGAATTAAGTGAAGTATTTTATATATAGTTTTATTTCTTCACGAAGGACATAGTTCGTTTATTATATATATATATATATATATATATATATATATACACACACACACACACACACACACATATATATATATATATATACATACATACACACACACACACACACACACACACACACACACATATATATATATATATATATACACACACACACACACACACACACACACACATATATATATATATCTATATATATATGCACACACATATATATGTATATATATATATATATATATATATATGTGTGTGTGTGTGTATATATATATATATATATATGTGTGTGTGTGTATATATGTGTATATAAATTTATTTATTAATTATGATTATCAATGTATTTCATTTATACATTTAATGAATTTAGAAGAGATTTGCTATTTTTAGTAGCATTTAAATTTGTTTAGCTGCTGGTTAATGTTCGTTGACTTCAAATGATTACATTGTTAAACAAAGTATAATGTTTGTAACACTATTGCACTTTAAAAGTTGATTGTCTTATTCCAATTGTCAACTTAATTGCTTAATTGGCCGATTATCTTGTGTATTTATACAGTGTGGCCACACTTGCATTTTATCCTTGAAAAAGCCTGGAATTGTCCAGGCGAAAGCGCTTGGTTTACTTTTGGATTATTCTTCTGGTCTTCACTTTGTTAATAAAAGAATTGCGGTGGAACTACCTGGTTTGTCATTCCTTTTCCAGCTGAGGAAGAAATTTGTTCTGTTTGGTTCGGTACTCAATTTGTACTGTTTGGCTTGGTACTCAACTAGTACTGGAGGATTTTTACAGAAATTGTTGCTGTGCATGAACGGATCCCAGTTACTTTCACGTTGTTTTTGGTTCAGGCTTGGTGAGTTGTTCCAGTTCCTGTTTTCTTCAGTGTATATATATATATATATATATATATATATATATATATATATATATATGTGTGTGTGTGTGTATATATGTGTGTATATATATATATATATATATATATATATGTGTGTGTGTGTGTGTGTGTATATATATATATATATATATATGTGTGTGTGTGTGTGTGTGTGTGTGTGTATATATATATATATATATATATGTGTGTGTGTGTGTGTGTGTGTGTGTGTGTGTGTATATATATATATATATATATATGTGTGTGTGTGTATATATATATATATATATATATATATATATATATATATATATATATGTGTGTGTGTGTGTGTGTGTGTGTGTGTGTGTGTGTATATATATATATATATATGTGTGTGTGTGTGTGTGTGTGTATATATATATATATATATATATATATATATATATATATATATATATTATAAACGACGAACTCTGTTCTTCGTGAAGAAATAAAACTATATACAAAATACTTCACTTAATTCTAAACGAACTAAATAATATGCAGAATAACACACATCAAGGTTTCTCTTGAAGAGTGTTAGTGAGGGGCTCTGCCTAATGTAGTTAGGAATTTTGTTCCAAAGCATGGTGAGTCTCTGTGACAGGAATCTATCTCTCCAGCATGTCCTATTTATTTTTGTGATGAGGTTTAGCTCACTAGAACGAGTGGCTCGCAGTGACTTGGATTTCTTTAGGTGGAACATGTCCATCTGAGTTGGACATGGCTTTGTAAGTCAGGTAGAGATCACCTCTGAGTAAGCGGTATGCCATTGAGTACAGCTGGAGTTTTTCCAGTCGGGCTGCATAGGACATATGTTTGAGGCCAGTAATCCTCTTGGTGAGGTACTTTTGTGGTCTTTCCAGCTGTTGAAAGTGTCTTGTGAGGTACATCCCAAATGGGGCATTGTACTCTATGATGGGTCTGATGAGTGACTAGTAGAGGGGCACTATAACCTCTTTATTTCTAGATGCGAACTCTTTATTAATTAGATGGGCTACATAGAAAGATTTCCTAACTACTTTGGCAATATGGTTGTCAAAGGAGAGATTACTATCTACCTGGGTCCCCAGATCTCTTCTTACCTCTTCTATATTAAGGGGATTGCCACCTATGTGGTAATTCATGGGTGTTTTTGTTTTTCCCAAACGGGATGACTATGCATTTTTTGGCATTTAGCTTGAGAAAATTACTTTGACACACAGTGTCCATCTCAGTAAGGCCTTTTTGAAGAATGTCCGTGTCAGTCAGAGAGTCAGTTATGGCTTCCAGTTTGCAGTCATTGGCGAACTTGGTTAGCCATAGCCCTCCTGTGTTTGCCTGTACTTCTGAGATGTATATGTCAAACAGTAGGGGTCCCAGGACCAAGCCTTGTGGGACACCACTTGTGACTGGTTTAGAGTCGGACCTGGAGCCCGCTATTCTTACCGTGTGACTTCTGTCTGTAAGCCAGTTAGTTAACAACCCATCTTGTGATGTAGAGGTTTATGTTCAGGCAGGTAAGTTTTTCTATAATTCCTGAGTGGGGAATGGTGTCAAAAGCCTCTGCGAGTTCAAGGTAGGCTGTGTGAACCACCTTCCCCTCATCTATAGCCTTTGTGACTGTCTCGAAGAAGTCAACCAGGTTTAGTAGGCATGATCTGTCTTTAACAAAGCCAAATTGTGTTGGGTCAAGTGTTTGGAGGTTCCAAATTCTTTGTTAATGAGTTCCATGATGATGCGCTCCATAGCCTTGCAGACCAGGCTAGTCAGGCGTATGGAGCGATAGTTACCAGGGTCAGTTGTGGCCCCCCTTTGTGGAGCAGAATAACCATTGCTGTGTGCCATTCTATGAGCACGTAGCCTGTGGAGAAGCTGAGGCTGAACAGTGTGTTTAGGTGGAGGGTTAGTTCATTCTGTAGTTCGTGCAAGACGCAGCCTGGGACACCATCTGGCCCCATTGATGCTGTGCTTTTAGTTTTTGAAAGGGCTGTTTTCACCTGTGCGTCTGTGATTTCTGAGACACTACACTTTTCCGGTATTGTTGTGGGCCCTTTTGGGGGTGAGAGGGAGGTGAACTTTGCACTGAATCTATCTGCCAGGATGTTGGCAATATCAGTAGGTTCAGTATATTTTGTGCTTTTTTTGCACTAGCTCAGAGCATATCTGCGAGTTGCCAGTTAGATTCTTGACATAGCTAAAGAGGCTTTGTGGTTATCTTTCAAATCCTTGGCTATTTTTCTTTCTAAGTTAGCCTTGGATGATTTTATGAGAGACCTTAGTTTCTTACTGATACTGATCAGGGGTGTCTTTCCTTCTCGGGATTTGCTTTTTTTCTGAACTAGTTTCCTCCTTCTATTGTATAGCCTGTTTATGGCAGGGGTCCATCAGACTGGTTTCCTTCTCTTAGGGGAATGAGTCTTGGGTTTGCTAGGGATGGCACGATCCATGCATCCTTGTAGGTTCTCATAGAGTGCATTTGTAAAGGTTCCTGAATCTTGGACACTGTTATCCTTTAGCGTGGGGGCTGTGAAACTTACCACCTCTGTCTTAAGTAAGGTGAAGTTTGCTATGGAAAAGTTTTTCACTGTGGTGTCCTTGGTTAAGGGTGGTGGTGGTGTGACATCCAGAGTGATTAGTTTATGGTCTGATTTAACCAGTGACAGGTTGGCCTCTGGTGCGGAACACCTGCTGCCCATTTTGGTGATGACCAGGTCCAATAGGTTTTCACCTCAGGTAGGGGAGTTTACCAGCTGATCCAGGGCATTTGAGTTGATAAATTTCAGGAAGCGCTGGACCTGGGAGTTTGTACTTGAGTAGTTTTCCCAGTTAACGGTAGGGTAATTGAAATCGCCCAATATTAGGGTGTTCGGTAGGACCTTCATGTTTTGCAGTGTCTCCAGAAAGGCGGAGTGGTGGTCCTGGGTCATGGAGGGTGATCTGTAGCAGGCCACAATTTGCATTGCAGATTTGCCCGATGTTAGTTGCACATGGATGATTTCAGAGGTATCATGCTGCACCACTAACCTGGAGGTGTAGGTATCCTTGATGAATATGGATACACCCCCTTCTTTTGTGTTTTGATCCATGTTCTGTGGCCGAAATGTGTGGTATGAGTTGTAGCCCAGTAGTGCTGGGGTGCTCTATGAAGCCTTCAACCAGGTTTCAGTTACTGCACAGATGTCGACATTCTCCATACTGAGGAGTGCTTCGAGCACATGCATTTTGAGATTTAAACTCCTGGCGTTGAGTAGCATAACCCTCATTTTTTTATTTGTGCTGTTTACAGAGGTGGGTTTGACTTTTGAGTCTTGACTAAAAAAGGCACTATGGGGGCAGCAAGAGCCTTGGCCAGTATTCGAAAGCCTAGGGGTGACAGGTGCAAGCCGTCTCTTGCAAAGCAATGAGGCATGTCAAGCATGTCATCCCAGGCTGGCAGACACTGAATCCCCTCTGAATGACACCAAAAGCTTAGCCAGTTGTTGAAATTGATCATTTTTTTCTTTATACTGCAGTATCATTCTTGGTGAGGGCAGAATGCTACTCAGGGTCATACCCGCCTGGGCTACATGATCAGAGAGCTCTTCCATGTCTCTTTTCATATAGTCCAGGGAAGTACATCTCAGGTCATTCACACCAACATACCAACATAAACAATGACAGAGTCATATTTGTACTTGCTCTGGAGTGACCTGAGTGCTTGTGTTATGTGGCAGATTCTGGCTCCCGACAGGCAGCTAACAGTAACCTTCTCCTTGTCCAGCCTAGTGAGTGGGACGTCAGTGTGCCTGACTATAGAGTCGCCTATTACTAGTGTGTTAGGTATGTTATTTCGCCTTAAGGGCTGTGATTGTGTGGCA